>NC_090650.1:446911670-446941670 GCF_040937935.1 Hyperolius riggenbachi | reverse complement strand
CATCGTCATCCATGCGAATTCGCATAAAATTCGCATGAAAATTTGCATAGACCCGCATGCGAAATTTGCACCCGCAGGCGAATTTTTCCCATGACGATTCCCACCACACAAGTGGAAATGCAGCCTAAGGGTAAAAACCCTTTTGAGGTGAAGTAGTTAAACTCGATTTTCTCAAAAACATACGCATTATGATTTTGTGTCGTAATTGTGAATTTTGATGCAAAATGATGCCTATGTGAAATTTGTGCCCATCACTACACCTGATGCCCCATCGCAATCGCCCATAATTATGTGCTTATCAGCAGGTGTCCTCAATGTCTGGGGCGTCACAGGTGAGGAACTGGTTCTCCTGGAACTGGCATACCTGCATACACTAATGAGAGAGCATGACAAGACAAGACTAATAACATTTAAATAACATTTCTATTGTGCTATTCGCCTGGAACTGACGTACCTGCAACAATAACAGCAGCAGCACATGATATAAGGAGGATTAGAGAGTCAGAGGAAGACAGACAGCGCCTGGACCAACAATGGCAAACTACAGCAGCGTCCTCATCCTTATTGCCCTCTGCGTTGGCTCAGGTACATGTTTTGCATCAATTATTTGGTTGGGATTGTATGTTGGGGTTTATGCTCAGCAGCACATTGGCTGCCACGGGCCGTAAAGAAATTGTTAATGAAAAATTATCAATAGCAGTAATTATCTTTTTTTCTCCACATTCACAAAAATATTTCTGAGTGCGAGTAAAAGTCGGTAAAATAGTGCGGTAACAACGTTAAAGTGGTCTGAAACTCCGACATAACATAAAAACATGTTTTCCTACATTTTATTACTTATATAGTTATTATCATATTTGCTTTTGTGCACACCTAATATTGTCTGTTTACAAATTACAAGTTTCCAAAGTGTAGTTTTTCTTGCCCCGAAAGCTGCCATAGCATTTTATTCCAACTGCTTTTTATTATATATTTACATCTTCTAATGAGCTTTTCTGAACTGTGTGTGTGTCTGAAGCACAGAGAGCTTTTCTCTTGTCAGACTGTGTTTACACACATTGTAACAAGATTGGAATGTAAACAAAGATACTGTTATCTACAGTTTGGATGCGGATTGAAGCTGAATAGCAGGACAAAGTGCTTTTGTTTAACCATTTCAGTGATGTTCTGCTAAAAAAAAAAATTCTGGGATAGTAGCTTTCAAGCTGTGAGGAATTTATTAGAGCGAAGCAGAAATTTGACTTTCAGAGCACTTTAATAGTTAAAAAAAATGTTCATTAAAAGCGTTGAATAATTGTGTAAGATATCGTTTTCTGTGGAAAAATCCCAAAGTTCAGCAAACGCGGCTGAGAAGGCTCCAGACTGCATGTGACTGCATGTGACGTGAAAAATACTGCCGGGTACTTACAGCTGATTTTTAAAAAAACAAAAAAGTAATTAAGGCGGAAACAATGAGCTCATTTTACATTATTTAATTTTTTGTGGAATTTACCTCTAAAATAGCACATTTTTACAGGCATGTTACCGCTGTTTTATCGTTTTTTTTCTACCAGCCTTTTTCTGCAAATGGTAATTTCAGGCGGAAAGCATTGTGCATGTGGACACTGTCATACCTCAGTCAGTAATTTTCTGACATTTGGTTACCAAATGCGGTGAGTCATTGTAATTAGAGGCCATTATCAGATGTGTGGTATTCAGGCAGATAAGCGATCTTCCACCCCTGAGATACAGGTCAGGCCGTCACCCTATCAGATAACGTCAAGTCATGTTTTCATTGATAGTGATTCATGGAATTCTGGAATGTACATTTCAAGTGTGGCGTTTTTGCGTAATGCCTAAACTTAAAAATAGATGAATTTCCCTAGAAAACAGGATTGTCTGCCTGTGCAACACATATGCCAATAATATGTCTACACCAACTCTTTATTAGGATTCAGGCTCTCAAAGACCAACTTAATTCCCTCTTGAGTATCCAATCCAATCCAAAAAAAACTTTATTGGCAGGACCAAATACATTTAGCATTGCCAAAGCAGCCTAAATATTTCTACCTGGCCAACAAGGCCCATACACTGTTAGCCAAGAAATGATCAGACACAAAGAGGGCAGAGAAGTTCAACCCCCTTAAACTTCCTCATGGGGGTCTCACCCACAATATATCACAAATCTCCAGTATGTTGAATGAATTCTATCACATTTTGTATTCTAATCATAACAAATACTCCACTAAAGACTCTATTTCTACATTCTTAGCTTCCATTTCCCTACCGAAACTGGAAAAACACCAACTAGATTACTTGAATTCCCCCATCTCCACTGAGGAAATCTCTAAAAACCCATTAAGGCCCACCAGGCCCAGATGGCTTCTCAGCCAAGTACTACAAATCATTACATGCAGCCCTAACCCATCACCGAGGACATCAGAAGGGGTTCCCCCATTACTAGGGACATGAATACCACCACCACCATAGTGGTCATTCCCAAGGAGAATAATGATACCACCCTCTGTAAAATCTATAGACCCATCTTACTGATTATTGTTGACCATAAAATCCTTACTAAGATCTTGTCAGACAGACCGAACTCTTTCCTACCCTCACTTATAGATCGAGACAAGGCCCAGACAACCTTAGGAAAGTATTTCAGTTAGTATACTACTAAAATAAACATAAAACCCCTCTAATTTGATTAGCCATTTAAATTGATAAGGCTTTTGACTCTTTAAATTGGTTATACCTTTTCCAAACTTTAAAGAGTAACTGTCAGGCTGCAAAAGCTAATTTAAACCTCTATTCTCCTGTGTTGAACAGTTTAGAAGGAAGTTAAAAAGGCAATACTAAAGTTAAAAATCTCTCTTACTTTTGATGTGTGCTGAACAGCAAGGCTGTTATTCCCATGCTCTTAAAAGGACGAGAGGCCGCATAACATACTGCAAAGCATTCTGGGGCTGCTTGTTCCCACCTTGGGTCCTCCCCTCGGCTGCTAGTGAGAAGTTACAGGCTCATGTTACAGCAGCTTGTAATGCAGCCCAGCTTACAGCACTGAAAAATCACAGGGCAGAGTATACTGCAGGAGTCCGCTATTGTTCCTAGCCACATGGCTAATTAATATTCACTGCACAGTAGTGTTGTCCATTAGGATCTTTTTTCTGAGTGGAATCATCAGGAAGGAGGAAGGATATGACATCACAATAGGCTTCATAGGAGACAGACAAACATGGAACCTGCCATGAGCTGTCAGGAGCATCATTCTCTGCAAATACTATATAAAAATTCTGTGAAATCCAATCGTGGACAGTGAAATGCATATGTAATGTAAGTACTGCCAATCTTTAGCTACTGATATATGTGTTTTTTTTCTCTGAGACCCCATACCTAACAGCTCCTCTTTAAACAAATTTGGATTTCATGGCTCATTTATAGACACCCTCACTAATTTACATACCAGGTTGACCCCTGTCCCCAGCCCAGTTTGTCTAAACCTTTGAGCCCCTACTGTCCGCCATAAGACAGAACCCCTCCATCCATGGTCTGACAATAGGGAAGCGGGAACATAAGTGTAACGCTTTCCAGACAACCTTCTACTCACTATCAGAGAACCCCATATCTCTCTCTCTCTCTAACATCACTAGACTACTGAATGACCTTGTGCTGGCTTCTGGGATATGTTGTAATCAGGACAAGACCGAGGCTCCACCCTCAATAGGTCAGAGGCAGACAGTGGACTTAATTTTCAATTTATGTGGAGAAGTAAGAATCTATCTAGGGGTCAAAATTCCCATCAAAATTACCGACCTAGCTGAATTATTTACCCCTATTTAAATCTCTGAGGACATGTTCAGGATATATAGTGGCTTTGAGAGTCTCTTGTACAGGATGGATCAACACCCTAAAAATGCTAGATCTCCCTAAACGTCTCTACGTATTCAGAACTCCGCCCATCCCAGTTCCACAAACCCACCTACACTGATTTCAGAGGGAGGCTATCCACTTTGCTTGGAATGGGAGGAAACCTAGACGGAACGGTTCCACCTTATACAGGCCAAAGAGCAATGGGGGTCTGGGAGTTCCCTGTTTCCAAAGTCACCATGAAGCAGATAGAATAGCTCAACTAAGAAATACTCTGAGCAAACACAATACAACATACCGGATAGAAATAGACAATAAATGAATCTCCCCTTATAACTGCCGAGATATTCTATGGCTCTTCTGTGGCTCAACCAGATTCCTAGTGGGGAAAAAAGGGGGGCAGTCTGGTCGCCCTGCCTTGCACACGATCTGCGCTGCGGGCTGGAGAGCCCACGCAGCGCAGATCTGACAGAACAGCCCCGGTCCTTAAGTGGTTAGCACATATGCTTGTCGGAACAAATGAGTTTTTAGAGAGCGTTTAAAGGTAACAAAGGTTGGCGAGTGACGGATGTGTTGTGGGAGGGCATTCCAGAGAAGGAGTGAAAAATGTTGTACACATGAATGTGAGGAGGTAATTCTAGAGGAGGGAAACAGAAGATCGTGTGCAGATCTGAGCTTGTGATTGGGTTGGTATCTGGAAATTAGTGAGGATATGTACCGGGGAGTGAGTTTTCTATAGTTGCCTATAGTGGGCAGAGTCTGCAATTCTCCAGTCACTGCCAAAAAGAAAAATGGTTGCCTGGGAATCTGCAGGTCTCCCCAGTGGCTTTGAGGTGAGAGAGGTACAGTGCTCAAAGACCTACCTATCCCATTGCAGAATAGGAGTAGGAGATTGGAGCAGGAGAGGCTGACACGTAAAAGAGGAGTGGAGTTTCCCTAATGGAGACTAATTGGTGGTTCTAATAATATAGCATGTCTTATGTATACTTCATACAGGCTTATAAGTGAATACAAACAGGTATCTTTCATCTGATATTGTGAATAAACTAAAATCAGCTATGAATGCTAAACACATCCACAAATTAGAACGAGACACAAACATGGAAGAGAACTGATGAATAGAACCATAAACCTTCACATCGCACTCATACTTGGCAACCATAAGAGAGCTTTATCTCTAGCCTGTCACCTAAATAGGTTGGAATAAAAAGCCCATAAGGACACTTTGGCCTCAATTCACTAAGCTTTATCAAACACTTTATCAAACGTTTGATAATTTACCTCATGGAGAAAGTCTAATTTTGAATTCACTAAGGTGTTATATATTTATCAAATGTTTCATCGATAAAACATTCAATACATTTATAACAACTTAGTGAATTCAAAATAAGATTTTCTCCATGATGTAAATTATCAAATGTTTGGTAAAGTGTTTGATACAGCTTAGTGAATTGAGGCCATTATCAAGAACTTCATTTGAAATCTTGCTCAATGCAGTTTTCCATAGTTAAATTGGCCAACCCGATCATTTTAAACAACCTCAGTGTATGGGATCGTTATAAAATAATATCTGAACTTTCTCCTCTTACTACAATTTTCTTAAACCCTCAGCTCCCCCCAGGATGGGACCCGTTAAACTTTCATTGGTGGAAAGATAATGGTATCACTAGAAAAGCTGACCTGATTATTAAAGTGTAACTGTCGGGCATAAAATTAAAAAAAAACCAATTCTTTATTTTTATCTGGTAAACAAGTAATAAGGATGCTAACCAGGCAATCCAAAAGTTAAAATCACTATTACTTTGCTTGTTGATGAATAATCATCCCCCAGTTTACCTGACTCTTATTTGGTACATTGCCGCACAAAGGAAGTATCAGGGCATGCTGGGTTGTCCTTTTTTGCTTCTCTACTTTCCCCCCAGACTTAACTAATGCAGCCTGATTGGCTGAAGCCTCTTTCTCCCCGTTTTCCCCTCCCACACCTCTGCTCCTCTCTGATTGGCCAATATTTCTCATGCTGAGACAATGCACTTTCTATAGTGGAGGGCGGGGCAATGCATACGCAATCAGGCAGAGGAGAGTAAGGGAGGAAATGACATCAGGATTGGCTTCAAAATAGCCACAGTTAATATAGCAAATGCTAAGAAGGATTTTCTCTTTTTTACTGTAGAAAAATCACTAAAATCAAAATGTGGACAGTGCAATACATGTGTTTTGTTTTTTTCTGAGATAGTATTGCTGACAGCTCCTCTTTAATAAGAATCTTTCACCTCACTAAGGGCTGGGCGAAATATTCCTTTGGAAGAACACTTTTTTCTTAAAACATAATGTAATATATAGGGACACGCTGATAGCTGGGCGAGAGGGTGTGAAAGATCTCCCACTTACCTTGGAAGATTTCCATCATTAGATGGAGGGGAGGGAGGGAATGTTTATAGAGCTGGGTCTCTGTATGGGAAGCACATGTTGTCACCAATGATACTGTGACAAAATTGTGTTTTTGTTGGTTTAAAGTCTACCAGAGATGCTGGAAAGTAAAGATTTGATACTTACCCAGGGTTTCTTCCCCCCCATAACCACGTCTGAGTCCCACGCTGTCCTCCCGCGTGCCTCTGTTCAGCTGCAATCAGCCCCGGTAATGGGCCCAGTGGTGTCCAGTCTGGGTCTTCTGCGCATGCATGGACCTCCTGCGCAGTCCATGGAAGAACGGGGAGGGACTCACATGTGTTTATGGGGCGGGAGAAAGCCCCGGGTAAGTATCAAATCTTTACTTTCCAGCGTCTCTGGTACACTTTAACCACTTGCCGACCGCCCACTACCTATTGGCGGCGGCAAAGTGGCACCCTCAGATCAGACCCTCATCTGCCCCTTGCAGGCACCCAAACACCCGCCCACACCCTCAGATTTCCCTCAACCCCCCCCCCCCCCCCCCCCCGATCACCTCCCCAGTGCAATATTTACAACTGTTCTCCACTCTAATCACCCACTGATCACCCATTAATCACTCCCTGTCACCACCTGTCACTGCTATCCATCATACCCATCAGATCAGACCCTCACCTGCCCCTTGCGGGCACCCAATCACCCGCCCACACCCTCAGATCACCCTCAGACCATCCCTGCTCACCTCGCCAGTGCATTGCTTGCATCTATTCCCCCATCTAATCACACCCTGAGACACCTATCAATCACCTCCTGTCACCACCTGTCACCCCTAGCACACCTACCCATCAGATCAGGCCCTAATTTGCCCCGTGTGGGCTCCTGATCATTCGGCCAAACCCTCACCCGCCCCACCGCAGTGACAGAATTTTTTTTTTCTGATCACTGCTGGTCTCTACGACTTAATTGTCGCTGAGACTAACCGTTATGCCACACAATATGCAACCGCCAATCCAAGAAGCTACCTGTAATGAACACTGGAGAGGCAGCTGCGGTGAACAGCGGGGTCTACATGAAAAGGGCGCCGGTAAAAAAGGGCGCCTGGTGGAGCCCATATATATACCAACTTCGGCTACAAAAAAGGCGCCTGGTGTAGCTCATATAAACTTCGGCTACAAAAAAGACGCTTGGTGTAGCCCATATAAAAACTTCGGCTACAAAAAAACTCCGGGATGTGTTAATTACTATTCCCCCTCCAGGCCGCCATGGATAGTGGGGGAATGAAATAATTCGGCTTCCAGCACTTGTAGCCCATATAAAAACTTCGGCTAGAAAAAAACTCGGGGATGTGTTAATTACTATTCCCCCTCCAGGCCGCCATGGATAGTGGGGGAATGAAATAATTCGGCTTCCAGCACTTGTAGCCCATATACAAACTTCGGCTAGAAAAAAACTCGGGGATGTGTTAATTACTATTCCCCCTCCAGGCCGCCATGGATAGTGGGGGAATGAAATAATTCGGCTTCCAGCGCTTGTAGCCCATATAAAAACTTCGGCTAGAAAAAAACTCCGGGATGTGTTAATTACTATTCCCCCTCCAGGCCGCCATGGATAGTGGGGGAATGAAATAATTCGGCTTACAGTGCTTGTAGCCCATATACAAACTTCGGCTAGAAAAAAAAGGCAATAATATGGGCTACAGAGGGGCACCTTACTGTAGCCGAAAAAAATATGGGCTACAAAGGGGAGCCTGCTTGTAGCCGAAAACCTTTTAGCCGAAAAAATATGGGCTACAAAGGGGAGCCCACTTGTAGCCTATATCAAAACTCGGGCGCCCTTTTCTACACCTTGTAGCCCATATTTCCAGAAATAACATTGATGTCTATGGTGGCGCCCTTTTCATACAGGCAGCTCGGGCGCCCTTTTCAACCGATCCCGAACAGCGCTACCACCGCAGCTGCCTCCGTCTCCCTGCCTAGTAGTCTACCCGTGTCTCGAGCGTCTAGCACGCCAAGGACGGGTTTGTCAGCCGCACATAAGGTCGCCTTGTCGTGCGCGCGCACAGACAGGACCTTTATGCGGGGAGGAGGCGCGTCAGCTGACCAGCCGGTTGGCTGACGTCAGAGGAAACACTCGCTGCTCCTCATTGGCTGAGAGGAGTAGGCGTGCCGGAGGGGTCTCCTCTGCTTCATAAGCCAAGCTGAATCACTCACAACTTGTCTGCTGCTGCGAATACTTCGTGTTAGCGCTCAGACCTTTTGATAGCTTAATCATCTAACTTTGATAGACTGTATTTTATCTGTGTACGACTCTGGCTCGTTCTGACTACTCTTCCACTCAGTGATTCTGTACTTCTGACCATCTGATCTTGCTGCTGACTCTGCTTGTTAAACCTTCTTGTCTTTGCTTCTGATTTTGTACTGTATCTGTCTGTCTGTTGCCAACCTGATTAGTCTGACCACTCTACTCTCACCAGAGGGCCCTGACTGGTGAGGGGCTCTGTACTGTTAGGACCCACCAGCTCCTCTGGTGAGGTATAGCTAAACCTATCAGTACTACTGTTGCACTAAGCACTATACTTTGCTAGTAGCTATTACATCAGCTGTCTGGTATACTTGTATTATTGGTGATTCTGCAGATCACCATATAATCAGGTATATATCTGTATTATAGGTGATACTGCAGATCACCTAATAATCAAAACTCTGTTTCTTGCTGACACAAATCGTTACACTACCATGCCCAGCCTTTTCGGTGGAAAACACTCCAAGTTTCCGAAAGTAACATTTTTTGGGGCCTTCTCCTTAACATGGGTCTAGTCAAAAAGAATGTATTGCGGTCTTATTGGTCTACGCACCCAATACATCACATGCCCATGTTCTCTGCTGCCATGTCCAGGTCACGATTTGAGAACATCCTGCGCTTCCTGCACTTCAGTGCCAATACAACCTGTCATCTAAGAGGCCACCCTGCTTATGACTGGTTCCACAAAATGTGGCCCCTCATAGACTACCTGTCATCAAAATTTGCAGATGCTTATACCCCTGAATAGTCATTTTGAGGCATTTGATTTCTAGACTACTCCTCACGGTTTAGGGCCCCTAAAATGCCAGGGCAGTATAGGAACCCCACAAGTGACCCCATTTTAGAAAGAAGACAACCCAAGGTATTCCGTTAGGTGTATGATGAGTTCATAGAAGATTTTATTTTTTGTCACAAGTTAGTGGAAAATGACACTTTGTGAAAAAAAAAACAATAAAAATCAATTTCCGCTAACTTGTGACAAAAAATAAAATCTTCTAGGAACTCACCATACTCCTAACAGCTGTCTTTCTAAAATGGGGTCATTTGTGGGGTTCCTATACTGTCCTGGCATTTTAGGGGCCCTAAACCGTGAGGAGTAGTCTGGAAACCAAATGCCTCAAAATGACCTGTGAAATCCTAAAGGTACTCATAGGACGTTGGGCCCCTTAGCGCACCTAGGCTGCAAAAAAGTGTCACACATGTGGTATTGCCGTACTCAGAAGAAGTGTTTTGGGGTGTATTTTTATACATACCCATGCTGGGTGGGAGAAATATCTCTGTAAATGGACAATTGTGTGTAAAAAAATAAAAAAAATTGTCATTTACAGAGATATTTCTCCCACCCAGCATGGGTATGTGTACAAATATACCCCAAAACACATTATACTACTTCTCCTGAGTACGGCGATACCACATGTGTGACACTTTTTTGCAGCCTAACTGCGCTAAGGGGCCCAAGGTCCTATGAGTACCTTTAGGATTTCACAGGTCATTTTGAGGCATTTGGTATCTAGACTACTCCTCACGGTTTAGGGCCCCTAAAATACCAGGACAGTATAGGAACCCCACAAATTACCCGATTATAGAAAGAAGACACCCAAAGGTATTCCGTTAGGAGTATGGTGAGTTCATAGAAGATTTTATTTTTTGTCACAAGTTAGTGGAAAATGACACTTTGTGAAAAAAAAACAATAAAAATCAATTTCCGCTAACTTGTGACAAAAAAATAAAATCTTCTGTGAACTCACCGTACTCCTAACGGAATACCTTGGAGTGTTTTCTTTCTATAATCGGGTCATTTGTGGGGTTACTATACTGTCCTGGCATTTTAGGGGCTCTAAACCGTGAGGAGTAGTCTAGAAACCAAATGCCTCAAAGTGACCTGTAAAATTCTAAAGGTACTCATTGGACGTTGGGCCCCTTAGCGCACCTAGGCTGCAAAAAAGTGTCACACATGATGTGGTATCGCCATACTCAGGAGAAGTAGTATAATGTGTTTTGGGGTGTATTTTTTACACAGACCCATGCTGGGTGGGAGAAATATCTCTGTAAATGGACAATTGTGTGTAAAAAAATTCAAAAAAATCTCATTTACAGAGATATTTCTCCCACCCAGCATGGGTATGTGTAAAAATACACCCCAAAACACATTATACTACATCTCCTGAGTACATAAATACCACATGTGTGGCACTTTTTTTGCAGCCTAACTGCGCTAAGGGGCCCAAAGTCCTATGAGCACCTTTAGGCTTTACAAGGGTGCTTACAATTTAGCACCCCCCAAAATGTCAGGACAGTAAACACACCCCACAAATGACCCCATTTTGGAAAGAAGACACCCCAAAGTGTCGTTTTCCGCTAACTTGTGATAAAAAATAAAATCTTCTATGAACTCACCATGCCTCTTAGTGAGTACTTTGGGATGTCTTCTTTCCAAAATGGGGTCATTTGGGGGGTATTTGGACTATCCTGGAATTTTAGCACCTCATGAAACCTGACAGGTGCTCAGAAAAGTCAGAGATGCTTCAAAATGGGAAAATTCACTTTTTGTACCATAGTTTGTAAACGCTATAACTTTTACCCAAACCAATAAATATACACTTATTGGATTTTTTTTTTTTAATCAAAGACATGTAGCACAAACTCTCCGTGTCAGAGCGGTCAGCTGTTTGATGTGAGCATATATCGGCACCTGGTCCTGGGGGGGAGAGGGGGGTCGGGCAGACATGGGCACCTGGTCCTGGGGGGGAGAGGGGGGTCGGGCAGACATGGGCACCTGGTCCTGGGGGGGGGGGAGAGGGGGTCGGGCAGACATGGGCACCTGGTCCTGGGGGGGAGAGGGGGTCGGGCAGACATGGGCACCTGGTCCTGGGGGGGAGAGGGGGGTCGGGCAGACATGGGCACCTGGTCCTGGGGGGGGAGAGGGGGTCGGGCAGACATGGGCACCTGGTCCTGGGGGGGAGAGGGGGTCGGGCAGACATGGGCACCTGGTCCTGGGGGGGGAGAGGGGGGTCGGGCAGACATAGGCATGCTCTGCATGCTCAGCAGTATCTGATATGTGGCTTTGCGTCCGGAGCTGGGGGAAAAGGCTACATAGTAAAAAAAATTAGATTGATTTTTAACTTCTGCATTGCCTTTTTTGCTCACTTAAACAGTAAATAAAACATTGCAATAGAGATTTAAATTTCAATTTTGGGGCTAACAGTTACTCTTTAAGGGGTTTTAAGACTGCAGTCCTTAAGTGGTTAAAGAAAACTTTAATAAAACATGAAAAAAAGAACACTTCAGTTCGGCTATCTTCAGATCAGTCAGTTTATTGGTAAACACTATTTCGCCTCCCAACCAGAGAAACTGTCTCCTTTGGAGTCTTCTTTCACAACATCTAAAAACCTCACTAGCTCTTCTCAGTGATGTATAAGGCCTTATAGGAATCTATCCCTAGTAATAGATTAAAGCGGAATATAACCATGCATTTCGACTTTGCTCTAAAACATTATTTACAGCATATTATATGCAAAAAGCATTTTTTTTTTACTAGACCAGCATTGGAAGGGTTAAACACAGAGGTTTAAAGTTCCGTGGAGAGATATGCAGAAGTTCAGATTGTTACATTCTATTTAGTTAGATGTATCTATTGAGAAATGTAACACACTCTTTGGCTGTCCTCCAGCTCCTTCTCAGTCAGAGAGAGTGAGTCACATTCAGCACTTAGATACATTTATGTAAACAAAATGTATCTATGTCAGCTTCCCCATGCGTCTGCAGAAATCTCCAGGAACTTTAAAGCACTGTGTAACCCTTCCAATGCTGGTCTATTAAAAAAAAAAAAATGCTGGTTGCATATAATATACTGTAAATAATGTTTTAGAGCAAAGTTGAAATGCAGGGTTATATTCCGCTTTAAGGTCTAAGACAAAGTGGGAGAAAGACCTCAATATAACGATCAGCGACAAAGCGTGGAGAAAGACATGGAAAAATACTCCCTACTCTTGCTCAACTAACACTCTGAGGGAAACGTCTATTAAAGAGAAACCGTAACCAAGAATTGAACTTCATCCCAATCAGTAGCTGATACCCCCTTTACATGAGAAATCTATTCCTTTTCACAAACAGATCATCAGGTGGCGCTGTATGGCTGATATTGCGGTGAAACCCCTCCCACAGGAAAATGAGGACCATGGTCCTGGCAGTTTCCTGTCTTTGAACCTTGCTGCATTGTGGGAAATAACTGTTTACAGCTGTTTACGACTGCCAAAAAGAAAAGCAGCATCTCCTTCCAGTGACATCACCTGCCAGCAGTAAAAATGTCACCATGTGTTAAATGTCAGAATGTAAATCAGGGAGAGTAAATATTTTACAATGGGCAAACACTGACTAAATCATTTATACATAACTAGCTTTGGATGCACTTCAGAAACAAAAACAAAAGACCGAGAGCCCAAATGGTGCGGTATTTCAAACAAATAGAGACAAAATTAGTGGAAGAGTTTATACTCACAAACATGGGTTGCCCCTAGGCAACCACTCCATATGCCGGTGGGGAGAATTAGAACCTGACCCCACTCAGGTATAAGATGTCGCTCTCTGTAGAAGGAAATTAGGAAGAATCCTTGCCACCATAGGTGGATTGCATTGTGATAAGGATAAGGACCAGAGGCGCCAAAAAGAGTAAAAACAATGCTAAGATTAAAAATTGGGGGGGAGACGTACTCACCACCCATCCAACAGACCAAACACCAATAGAAACCACAATATTTGGTCAAAAAATCAGCAATTTATTGGTACTCCCGGGTGCTACGCGTTTCACGGGACCATCCCGCTTCCTCAGGCAAGCAAACAGGAGGACAAGCAATTGGGGGTCTGGAACGAGCTCAGCGCCTCAGTGAGGCACTGAGGCGCTGAGCTCGTTCCAGACCCCCAATTGCTTGTGCTCCTGTTTGATTGCCTGAGGAAGCGGGATGGTCCCGTGAAACGCGTAGCACCCGGGAGTACCAATAAATTGCTGATTTTTTGACCAAATATTGTGGTTTCTATTGGTGTCTGGTCTGTTGGATGGGTGGTGAGTACGTCTCCCCCCAATTTTTAATCTTAGCATTGTTTTTACTCTTTTTGGCGCCTCTGGTCCTTATCCTTATCACATAACTAGCTGATGACCCGGCAATGCCCGGGTATGTATTTGACTGGTGTTGGCTCCGCCCACTTTTTCTAACCCTAACACACAATTACTCAATGACCATGTTTGTGGACTTTGGGGTCCTTGGCATCAATAATTTGTATGTTCCCATTGAAATCAAACAAATCAGATAGACTGTTTGTGGCTCTGCCCCTCTCCAGAATTTGATCCCCAGTCACCCAATGACCAACTGTAGCAGGTTTGAGGCATCTGCTATTAACAGTGTAAAAATGGCAGCAATTTAAATATTTCCCTTGAAAATCAACAAATGCATTTTGATTGGCTATTATAGGCTCCACCCACTTCCCTGAATATTAATCTTAGTCACCCAGTGATCATCTGGGCAAAGTTTGATAACCCTGCCATTAACAGTGTAAGAATGGCTGCAGTTTACATTTTCCCAGTGAAATGTGTTTTTGGCTCCGCCCACTTTTATGACTTTGAACCCCAGTGACCCAATGACCAACTGTACCAGGTTTGAGGCTTGTGCCATTAACAGTGCAAGAATGGCAGCAATTTCAATATTCCCCTTTAAAACAACAGGTGAATTTTGTTTAGCTTTTTTAGGCTCAACCCATTTTTTTGGAATATTAATCCCAGTCACCCAGTGACCATCTGGGCAAAGTTTGAGAACCCTGCCTTTAACAGTGTAAGAAGGGCTGCAGTTTACATCTTCCCAGGCACATCTGTTTTTGACTCCACACAATTTTTTTAATCTTGACACACAATGACCAAGTTTTGAGCTTTCAGGTTCCTGGCATCAAAATGGTGTGAATGGAAGCATTTTATCCAGCAAAGAAATCTGATTGGCTGTTTGTGGCTCTGCCCCTTTAGTGAATTTGAACCCCAGTCACTTAATGACCAACTGTAGCAAGTTTGAGGCCTCTGCCATTAACAGTGTAAGAATGGCAGCAGTTTCAATATTCCCGCAGTTTCAATATTCCCCTTGAAAATCAAAAGGAGAATTTTGATTGGCTGTAGTAGGCTCCACCCACTTTTCTGAATATTAATCCCAGTCATCCAGTGACCAACTGTGTCAAGTTTTAGTACCCTGCCAATAACAGAATGGCTGAAATCAATCTAACATATCTGATTGGCTGTTAATGGCTCCACCCCCTTTAGTGAATTTGGACCTGAGTCACCCAAGGACTGTTTTAGGTTTGAGGCCTCTGCCATTAAAAGTGTAAGAATGGTAGCAATGTAAATATTCCCCTTGAAATTCAATAGATGAATTTTGATTGGCTGTTGTAGGCTCCACCCACATTTCTGAATATCAATCCCAGTCACCCAGTGACCAACTGTGTCAAGTTTGAGAACCCTGCCATTAACAGTGTAAGAATGCAAGCAGTTTATATTTTCCCATGTAAAAAGTTAGTTGTTTTTGGCTCCGCCCACTATTTCTAACCTTGACATACAGTCACTCAATGACCAGGTTTATGAGCTCTGGGGTCCTTGGCATCAATAAGTTGCAATTTCTCACTGAAGTTAAACAAATCTGATTGGCTGTTTGTGGCCCGCCCTTTTCAGAATTTAACCCCAGTCTCCCAGTGACTGACTGTACCAGAATTGAGGCCTCTGCCATTAAGAGTGTATGAAGGGCAGCAATGTAAATATTCCCCTTGAAAATCAATCAATCCCAGTCACCCAGTGACCAACTGTGCCAAGTTTTAGAACCCAGCCATTAACAGTGTAAGAATGGTTGCAGTTTATATTTTCCCATATAAAAAATGTAGTTGTTGGCGTCGCCCACTTTTTCTAAACTTGACATACAATCACTCCATTACCAAGTTTTTGAGCTTTGGGGCCTTGGTATCAATACTTTGTATATTCCCATTTAAATTAAACAAATCTGATTGGCTGTTTGTGGCTCTACCCATTTCTCAATTTGAACCCCAGTCACCCAGTGACCAACTGTACCAGATTTGAGGCACCTCCTATAAACAGTGTAAGAATGGCAGCAATTTAAATATTCCCCTTGAAAATCAACAGGTGAATTTTGATTGGGTGTTGTAGGCTCCACCCATTTTCATGAATATTAATTCCAGTCACTCAGTGACCAACTGTGCAAAGTTTGACAACCCTGCTATTAACAGTGTAAGAATGGCTGCAGTTTATATTTTCCCAGAAGTGTGTTTTTGGCTCCGCCCACTTTGTGTAACCTGGACACACAGTCACTCAATGACCAAGTTTTTGAGCTTTCAGGTTCCTGGCATCAAAATTGTGTGAATGGAAGCAGTTTATCCAGCAAAGAAATCTGATTGGCTGTTTGTGGCCTCGCCCCTTTAGTGAATTTGGACCCCAGTCACCCAATGACCGATAGTAGCAAGTTTGAAGCCTCTGCCATAAACAGTGTAAGAATGGCAGCAGTTTAAATATTTCCCTTAAAAATCAATAGGTGAATTTTAATTGGCTGTTGTAGGCTCCACCCACTTTCCTGAATCCTAATCTCAGTCACCAAGTGTGGCACGTTTGAGAACCCTGCGAATAACAGTGTAAGAATGGCTGCAGTTTACATTTTCCCATTAAAAATAAATGGCTGAAATTTGATTGGCTGTTTTATGCTCCGCCCACTTTTCCTGGATTTGTAACCTCACTCACCAAGTGACCAACTGTGCCAAGTGTGGGGAATCTGGCTTGATTACTGTGAGAATGGCAGCCTTTTACATTTTTTCCATTGACTTGAATGGGTGAAATCTGATTTGCTGTTTGTAGCTCCGCCCAGGTGTGCAGGGGGGACGCGAGACCCCCAGAACATATAATCCCAGGTAGTAAGGGATCTGTATACCAAGTTTTGTTCAAATCGGTCAAGGCGTTTTTAGTGATTGCGGCACATACACATACACACATACACACGCACATCTGGTTATATATATATAGATTATTGTAAAAATGAAGCACTTTTTTTATTACATTGTTTTCACTGGAGTTCCTCTTTCACTCCTCCATAGCATGTACTTAACTCCGGACCAAACATACAAATGTTCACAATTGAGGATTCCTAATTGTTTCAGGGGATGTAATGTGAAAGTCGGTCTATACCCCACTTGGTGGAACTGCCCATTAGTCCAACCTATATGGCAAAATGATGTTCCTTATGTGGTGAATTGTTCGAGAAACAATTAGATCACTACAAGCTTAACGCATTGCTAAATCTGCCTCACCCACAATTATCCACGTGGGAGAATAAATGACTGATTACACTCAGCACAGTGGTTAGATCCACATAGCAGCGAGATGGCTTAAAGATTGAGCTGGGATATGATTATATATAACATCAATTATATATGCACCAATGAGCGCTGCACCAGCTTATTAAATTACTCATCCTCATCATTCCTTAAAGGAACACAATCAAACCAAGTGTTCTAAAATGGCAATGTACAAATAATGTCTATGTAGCTGTGTAAACATTTCCTACTTTTCATGTTAAATATCAAAGCTGTAATTCATTGTGTGTAGGATTTAGCTCTATTGGAACAAATCATTCTCAAAAGGGGCGTCTGCTTCAATGCACAGCCAGTGATTTTTTTTTTTTTTTAAAGATTCTTTATTTTTAACAATTTTTTATAAGTAACAAACAGTTAAGGCTTTTCACAGTATCTTGCAATATACATTACAGACATTCCAATGCGCAGTAGGAGAGCAATGAGTAATAGAAGTGTGATTAACACGACCAACCAGTGCCGTGCAGGAATGTCCGTATATTCAAGGGAAGATAGGATTGTCTTTAGGGGAGAAAAGTGGATCCCTAAGCACCCCAGTGATAACCTGGCCCCCCTGACCGAAGTCATGGAGGGTTCTGTTTACTTATAATTGAGAAAAAGCAATATTTAAGCTTAAGTAATAGGGCTAATCATTTCTACTATAAAACCAGACTGTAGTTCAAATAAATAACGACAAGGAGGGAGAACTCGGGGCCCAGCGGGATCATTTCCCCGAGCTCCACTCTAACGAGGCTCTTTCCTTAGCACCGTCTGGGAGAGAATGTATATGTACTAAACTGAAATGAGTACAGAGATCCACTAATTCCCCAGATACCACATAACCATATTTTACCCAAGGAGGGTAAGGAGAAATAAGAGTGATGAGGAAGGAAGGACAGTTTAAAGAGTAACTGTCAGGCTGCAGAAGCTAATTTAAACCTCTAGTCTCCTGTGTTAAACAGTTTAGAAGGAAGCCAAAAAGACATTACTGAAGATAAAGATCTATCTTACCTTTGATGTATGCTTATCAGCAATGCTTAGAGCTAAGCAGGACGCAAGCCGCATAACATACTGCAAAGCATTCTGGGGCCCTCCCCTCGGCTGCTAAGGAGAAGACGGGATCAAGTTTCAGCAGCTTCTAAAACTCAGTCCAGCCACAGCACAGATAAATCTCGGGGCAGCGTACACTGCAGGAGTCCGCTATTGTTCCTAGCCACATGGCTCATTAATATTCACTGCACACTGTGTTATTCTGTATGAGCTGTTCTGTGATCAGAAGCAGGGAGGACATGACGACACATTTGGCTTCACAAACATGGAACCTGCCATGAGCTGTCAGGAGCATCATTCTCTGCATATACTATATACAAATTCTGTGAAATCCAAACGTGGACAGTGAAATGCATATGTAATGTAAGTACAGCCAATCTTTAGCTACTGATATATGTGTTTAGTTTCTCTGAGACCTTATACCTAACAGCTCCTAAGAGAGAAAGTAAGTAGAAAAGCAGGAGATAGAAAGGGAAAGTAGGTACCGACAGTTAGGAGTCTGAACACAGAGGCATTTATTGCATGGAGGGACCAAACGTCCTCACCATGGTGCAAGATGCTATACCTTCATTACACTCACATCAGGGGGGGAGAGTGAGTATTGCATTGCTCATATTTAAGGTGTTAGGTCATCATCTGCTTAAACTCA
Source organism: Hyperolius riggenbachi (assembly GCF_040937935.1). Taxonomy (NCBI): domain Eukaryota; kingdom Metazoa; phylum Chordata; class Amphibia; order Anura; family Hyperoliidae; genus Hyperolius; species Hyperolius riggenbachi. The sequence continues at coordinate 446,923,063 of NC_090650.1, read as the reverse complement.
TCTGACTCTTCGTACTCATGCCATGGGGCCCAAATATGGCTAAATTGTTCCTCTCTTTTATGTATCGATTGGGTCAGGTTTTCCATCAATTTAATATGTTGGATCTCCCTGATCCATTCAGTCACAGGGGGGGTCCGAACCGACTTCCAGTGGCGGGCTATAGTTAGTCTCGCTGCATTGATCAAATGCTTTGAGAGAGATTTCTTATATTTACCAAGCCGCCTAGGTGTATTGTGTAGAAGGTAATAGGATGTGACTTTCGTGATTATTTATTTATTTATTTATTATTTATTTATTTGTTGTATTTATAAAGCGCCAACATATTACGCAGCGCTGGACATTAATTTAGGTTACAGACAATATTTAGGGGTGTCAAACAGCAATATGACAATACAGGAATACAAGAAAACCAGATCACACAGCACAGTATGAGTACAAGGTGATGCTTAGTCACTGGATGGAGCATGGAGATCACGCAGCACAGTATGAGTACAAGGTAATGCTTAGTCAGTCACTGGATGGGAGCATGGAGTTAGGCAAGTTAGGTTCACTCAAATGCATAGCATGGGTGCACAGTAATAGAGGTGCATGATCAGGTAGGACACAAAAGGAGTGAGGACCCTGCCCAAAGGCTTACAATCTAGAGGGAGAGGTAGGGACACGAGAGGTAGGGGACCAGAGTTCGGCTGTGGGTTTAGAGCAATTGTGAGGGGTGGTAGGCAAGAGTGAAAAGGTGAGTTTTGAGGGCCTTCTTGAAGGTGTTGAAGGAGGGGGCTGCCCTAATGGGTGGAGGTAGGAAGTTCCATAGTGTCGGAGCGGCTCTTGAGAAGTCTTGGAGGCGTGCATGGGACTGGGTGATGCGGGGGACGGTCAGGCGAAGTTCATTGGAGGAGCGGAGTGAGCGGCTTGGTGTGCATCTCTGAGTAAGATCAGAAATGTAGGTTGGACAGGTTTTGTGGATGGATTTGTAGGTCAGACACAATATCTTGAATCTGATTCTGGACTTGGATAGGAAGCCAGTGGAGGGATTCACGGAGGGGAGCCGCCCTGGTGGAGCGATGGGAGGAGTGGATAATTCTGGCAGCCGCATTCATGATGGACTGCAGTGGGGCTATTCGGGTCTTAGGGAGTCCAGACAGAAGGGCATTGCAGTAGTCGAGGCGGGAAATTATGAGGGAATGGATGAGGAGTTTGGTGGTGGCAGGGGTCAGGAAAGGGCGAATCTTACAGATGTTACGAAGGTGGAAGTTGCAGGACTTTGTGAGGTTTTGGATGTGGGGAGTGAAGGAGAGTGCGGAGTCCAGGGTGACACCCAGACAGCGGGCTTGAGAGGTAGGGTGAATAGTAGTGTGGTTAACAGTGACCTGCACATCTGGGAGGTCCAGGGATGACCGGGGTGGGAAGATCATAAATTCCGTTTTGTCTAGATTTAGTTTTAGGAACCTAGCGGACATCCAGGAGGAGATGGCAGATAGGCAGGAGGAGACCTTGTCCATGGTAGTGGTGGATATGTCAGGGGTGTGGAGATAGATTTGGGTGTCATCTGCATACAGATGATAGTTAAAACCCATGGAGGAGATAACCTTGCCAATGGAGGATGTGTATAGGGAGAACAGTAGGGGGCCAAGGACCGAGCCTTGGGGGACTCCCACTGAGAGGTGGTTGGGGGTGGACGAGGACTCATTGAAGGAGGTCGTGAAGGAGCGGTTGGAGAGGTAGGATGAAAGCCAGGTCAGGGCGAGATCGTGAATGCCCATGGATTGGAGGGACTGGAGGAGTAGGGGATGATCTACTGTATCAAAAGCTGCTGAAAGGTCAAGAAGGAGGAGAATGGTGTATTTACCTTCAGCTTTAGCTAAGGCAAGGTCATTGACCACTTTGGTGAGAGCCGTTTCGGTTGAGTGGGCAGGCCGAAATCCAGATTGCAGTGGGTCTAGTAGTGAGTTGGCATTGAGGTACTGGGTCAGGCGTTTGTGAAGCAGACGCTCAAGGAGTTTTGAGGCGAAGGGGAGGAGGGAGATCGGGCGGTAGTTGGAGGGTAGCGAGGGGTCGAGGGAGGGTTTCTTGAGCAGAGGCAGTACAGTGGCCTGCTTGAAGTCTGAGGGGAAGGTGCCTGTGGATAGGGAGAGGTTAAACATGGTAGTGAGGACTGGGGCCAGATCCGTGAAGTGAGGCTGAAGTAGATCAGAAGGGATAGGGTCAAGGGGGGAGGTAGTGGTATGGGAAGTCTGCAGTAGGTGGTTGACCTCCTCAGTGGTAGTAGGAGTGAAGGAGGTGAGGGGAGGATAGGGTGGAGAAGGAGTAGGTTGTGAGCAGGTGGGAGGTGAAGATTGAAGATTGGATATTCCCTGACGGATGGAGACTATTTTGTTGGTGAAGTGGGTGGCTAAATCTGTGGCAGAGAGGGAGGAAACAGAAGGTGGGGGGGTGGGTTTAAGCAGGGAGTTGAAGGTGCTAAAAAGACGCCGGGGATTGGAAGCTTGTGCTCCGATGAGCTTGGTAAAGTATTCCTGCTTCGCTAGATTATAGATTTAACCTTATCCCAGAAGGGTATCACTCCTGGGCAATCCCAGAAGACGTGCATTAAAGTACCCCTATGAGTCAAGCAGCGCCAGCAATTAGGACTAGAGGATGGGAACATTTTCTGCAATCTGTCGGGTGTATAGTACCACTGTGTGAGTAATTTATAGCCAGACTCTTGCAGTTTACCTGAAATAGATGATTTTTGTGCTAAAATAATAATCTTACGCCACTGGTCAGTCGAGAAAGTTTTGTGCAATGCATGCTCCCAATTGAGCTTCAGGGTGTCCGACAGGTCAGGGTTAACAACAAGCAGAGTATATAATTGTGAGATCCCCTTAGATATAAAACCCTTCCCATCACACAGTCTTTCAAATTGGGTGAGGTTCCTTGCTAAAGAATTTCTGGGTGCCAAGCTAAGAAGATAATGCTTAAATTGCAAATATGACCAGTGGTCCAGGGCTGGGGCCTGTAATTGGGTGCGTAGTGCTGAGATGTCTTTCCACTCGCCGTTATCCAGCAAATGATAAGCCCTCAGTGGGGGGGGATCTTCTCCAACGCCTGTATGCTTCATTTTGCACTCCCAAGGGAAAACCTGGGTTGTCCAATAGTGGTATCAGTGGCGAAGGCCATGGGGAGAGATGAAGAGAGTTATTAAGTCTATGGAAAAGCTTTATTGTATCCCCTATCAAGGGGTGTATAGTTCCCAAAGAGGAGGCAAGTTTTCCTGCCCACGGTAAATGCAAAAGTTGAGAACCTGCCAAATCTCTCTCCATCTCAACCCATCTTTTAAATGGGCCATGTCGATGCCAATCCACTATACGGAGCAACACAGCTGCAGCATGGTATAACTCCATATCCGGTACTGCCATGCCTCCCAAGCTCTTTGGTTGTGTTATCAAGGTGTATTTGAGTCTGGGAGGTTTACCCCGCCATATGAATCTCCTGAAGCATGATCTAATTTCTTTGAAAAAAGAGACAGGGGTAAGGATAGGTAGAGTCTGGAAAACATAGAGGAGCCGGGGGAGCACATTCATTTTGATGATATTAACTCTGCCAAACCATGTGAACTTGGCCACATCCCACCTCTTGAGATCCGTTTTAATTCTAGATAGTAGGGGTGCATAGTTAAGGGAGAAAAGTTCAGCAGGATTACTCGAGATTTTTGTGCCTAAATATGTAATAGCCTTAGGGGCCCACCGAAAGGTAAAATTGTTTTCTAGTTGGGATTGTTGGATAGGACTCAGGCCCACATTAAGTGCCTCACATTTGTCGTAGTTAATCTTAAGGCCTGCCAACTTGCCATAAGCTGCGAATTCATTTATTAGATTAGGGACTGTGATATGAGGATTGGTAATAAAGAAAAGTAGGTCATCAGCATATGCTGCAGCCTTATGCTGTGATGTAGGGAGTTGGAGACCTGAGATATCAGGAATGGCCCGAATATTGCACAAAAGTGGCTCTAGCGAAAGGGCAAAAATAAAGGGGGACAAGGGGCATCCCTGTCGAGTGCCATTGTGTATGTTCAAAGGCTCTGACAGTTCTCCATTAATTTTAATCCTGGCTGATGGTGTTCTATATAGTGCTAAAATGTGTGTCAATAAACGCTGAGGGAATCCCACATGGCGCAAAGTACCCTTTATAAATTCCCATCGGACACGGTCGAAGGCCTTCTCCGCATCAGTGGATAGTAGCATCATTGGTGTGGCCCTCGACCGTGCCCAATGGATTGCTGACAGTGTTCTAAGGGTATTATCTCTAGCCTCTCTTGTTGGAATAAATCCCACTTGGTCAAAGTGTATTAATTGAGATATGAAGGGGGATAGGCGATTTGCTAATATTTTTGCATATGCCTTAAGATCAATGTTAAGCAGTGATATGGGCCTATAATTTGCACAGAGGGAGGGGTCTTTACCTGGCTTTGGGATTACTGTGATATGGGATGTCAACATGTCACTCGGGAAGGCCGTGGGGGTATCTGGGTCTGCAAGGGAGTTTAATGCTTTAAGCAATGGGGCTTGAAGGATCGGCAAATGTAATTTGTAATAATCAATGGAGAAGCCATCGGGTCCGGGGGCCTTGCCAGAGGGGATCTGTGAGAAAGCTAGTTGCAATTCTGCCAGTGAAATGGGCTCCCCCAGCTCCTCCAATTCTGATTCAGGTATAGAGGGCATCTCCGATTTTTTTATATATTCCTGAATGTGCTGCTGCAAGGAAGTATCAACCCGTCTACTGGAGTGATCATGAGTGTCATACAGTTTTTCATAAAAGCCTTTAAATATACGCGCTATTGATTGAGTTTTGTAATGCTTCTTAGAGCTGGTATCATTAATGTGTGGGATATAGTTTGTCGCCTGCTGGATTCGGAGTGCTCGTGCCAAAAGGCGTCCACATTTATTGCCAAATTCGTAGTAGTGGCGCTGGCATCTGGATGCTGCGTAGCGTGCTTTGAAAAACAAGAGAGTTTTAAGCTTTTCACGCTCAGTAGTAAGAGCAACAAGGTCCGAGTCCAGCAGTGAGCTCATATGCAATAATTGTAGTCTGTGTATTTCCCTGAGTGAGTTTTCAATGGCTTCATTCCTTTCCCTCTTGATTCTGCTCCCTTCTTTGATTAGAACCCCTCGGATGACACATTTATGGGCAGCCCAGACTGACATCGGAGACATCCCCCCCACTTCATTGGTTTCAAAATAGTTTTCCAGAGCTCTTTTCACCCTCCCCTCTACCACTTTATCCTTTAAAAGGGAATCGTTTAACCGCCATGTAAAAGGGCCTCGTCTACCCTCCAAAATTTCCAGTGATACCACGACCGCCGAATGATCTGATAGTACACCTGGGAGTATCTCAGCTTTTGATGTTTGTGATATCAAATTGTGTGAAACAAAAATATGGTCGATGCGGGAATAAGTCCCATGTAGAGCGGAATAATAAGTGTACTCTCTGCCTGTCGGGTCTCGTAGCCGCCAGATATCAACAAGTTGTCTGGATCTCAATGCTAGTTTACATTTTAGGAGGATTCTGTGGGGTATGGCTGATCTGCCTGTGGAAGTATCAAGGGGGGGTTCTAGTGCCACATTTAGGTCCCCACCAAGGATTAAGGACCCTTCTGCAAAAGTATCAAGTTCATTAAGAAATTTTTCCAAGAAGGTATGTTGACCCATATTAGGTGCATAATAAGAACGGAAAGTGTACATTTGTCTATTAATTATGCCCTTTACAAGAAGAAACCGCCCATCAGTATCCGAGCTATGCTGGATTTGTGTCATGCACACCTTTTTAGAGAACAGGATAGCAACCCCCTTTGTTTTTGAATCTGCAGCATTGCTATAGTAAGCTAAAGGGAAGTATTTATTATCTAACCTAGGATGGTCTGTTCCTCTAAGGTGTGTTTCTTGCAAAAACACCACATGTGTGTTTGACCGTTTAAGTTCAGCTAACAGTGATGACCTCTTCTCAGGCTTATTTAACCCCCTGATGTTGAGTGTTTTAACATTAAGTGATGCCATATGCCGTTGGTAAGTGGCTAAGCAGGCCTAGCCCCTCCGCCCCAGATCCCACGTCGGTCCCCGTAGTAAAAAGGAAGAAAAAGAGAAGAAGTAGAAAGAGTAGAAAAAGTACTAAGAAGGTGAACAGAAGGTAGAAAACATACCTCCATTGGTAGAACTCTCGAGTGAAGAAACTCTCAGAATTCACCACTCCAGTTAGGCCAGTCCTCTCATTCAAAGTTGAAGAGAGGAGGTAATAATAAACGCACTGGCCCACAAGGGAAAGGGAAAAGAACCAAAGCATGTAACCGTAACCTCCGAGAGCTCCCGGCTCTCATTCTACCCACTTCAAACAAAGTATATCAATGTTTTACTCTATACCCTCACCTATCGGCATTTTAACAGCATTATCATATATATAGTACAAACAGTATTGAACGGCATAGTAAGGCGACTAAACCTGTAGTATAAACCCTTCCCTCCCAAGCACCCCGATTACCCTCCCCCTCCCTGAGAGTCTTTGTCCTCCACCTCCGTAATACCATTGCATATTATTCCCTCTTCTCCAAACCTCAAGCAATATCAGTTAGATCAAAGTGAACATATGGTTGTCCTGTGGAGATAAGGATCCCATCACATTAAAGCCAGAGTCTATATTCCATGAGCACTTTGAATTGCTTCGCTCCGAGATAATGTCATAATGGCAATACCTCAGGGGTCTCATTATGAGGAACTATGAAGAAGAGAGAGACATCCAATTAAGTTACATGCTATGTAGGGGGACCATCAGACAGATAGTAGATAGTTTTCCCCCCCTCCAAGAAGGTTGTCATAGAGTATTCATAGTTTCACCGAAGCCACTGGGGGGGGGGGGGGTGTATCAGCAATAGGACCATATGGGGGAAAGGGGGGATTTCTTTGGGTCGCCTTTGTAGTGATAAGAAAGTATCTTAGATAGGCTAGGAGAATATTAAAAATATTTCACTTATGCATCCCTGGAGGTAGCGCCTCGTGGTCTTCGCTCACGCTGAGGGCGCGCAAACTTCAAGGAGTCCGGGTCCCATTCCGGTACGGCAACCGAGGGGATTCCTATGGTGTTGAAGAAATCCGTAAGATCTCTCGGATGTTTAAGCGTGGCTGACTTGGAGCCCAAAGTTACGAACAGCTGGAACGGAAAGCCCCACTTGTATTCAGCTCCGGCCTGGTGCAGCGCTAACAGAATGGGTTTCAGTGCCCGTCGCTGTGCCAAGGTGGAAGGGGCGAGATCCTGGTAGAAAGTTATTGTGGCCCCATCGAAGTCATAAGATCCCAAGTTCCTAGCTGCGGTCATGATTGCTTCTTTTAGGGGGAAGTCATGTATTCTACAAATTACATCTCGCGGGGGCTCCGCTCCCTTGGGCATTGCTCGCAGCGCTCTATGGGCTCTGTCCATCTTGATCAGCGTACCTTCTGGCCTGTTGAGTAACCCATTGAAGATGGCTCGTAGGGTGTCCGGCAGATCTTCAGCTCTAGTGGCTTCAGGCAGACCACGCACCCGTACATTATTCCTCCGGCTCCTGTTTTGTAAGTCCTCCATCTGGAAGCGCATCTGACTTTGTCGAAGTTCCGACTTCTCCTTGTTCTCTTTGAGTGCTGCAACCTCAGCTTTAAGTGTTGCGACATCCGCCTCCAGGCCACTCACCCTCTGTGTCGTAGCTGTTATTTCTGCCCTCAGAGAAGCAATTTCCTCTTTCGTGGAGCTGACTATTTGTTCGGTTTGCTGTTGCATATCAGCTTTCGTGGGCATTTCTCTAAGGTAGGCCCATAGTTCTTCCATTGCTCGGGCTTTCCCTGAGGAGCCCGGGGAACTTGCAGGGGAGGTGCCCGAAGTCGGTGTGTCGGCCATTTTGGGAGCCTTGCTGCGGGTAGCCGGTGGAGAGAAATATTTATCTAATGTCTCTTTAGTGCGCCTAGGAGTCTTGGAACGAGTTGCTCTGCCACGAGAACGACTTGCCATACCATTCCAGGTAAAGGGAGAGTAAGATATCCGGGGTAAAAGCTAAGTAAAAGCTACATCTGGCCGGGAGCTCCACTTCTTCACGTCCTCACACGGCCATGTCTAGCTCCGCCCCCAGTGATTTATTTTTTGCATATCAGACTACAGAGTATTTTTCTCTGAAAGCAAAAAAAAGAATGAAAAGCTGCGGTGTCACAGACAATTACAAATGTTTATAACACATTACATTTCCTCTGCTCTCTTCAGATACTTCAGTCAGAGACATAGGTAGTGTCGATCGAACAGTGTTCGGCACTGTTCGTCATTCCCCGAACATTGGCGTGTTCGGGTCGAGCACAGCCTCAGCCGCGCTGTTCGGTCTCCTCTCCTCGCTTATTGGTGCCTTTGCAGGCAGCCAATAAGCGGCGACAATGCTTTTTCCACAGCTATGGTCACACAGCCTAGCTGGCTGTTACCATAGCTGTGATTGGCCGAGCGGGTCACGTGAATTTTACTGTTGCTTATTGTTTAAAAAAAAACAGTACTTTCAGTGCCAGCTGGGAACAGTTGTGCCTATAAAAAAACACATTTTATTGAATTTTACTGTTGCTTATTGTTGAAAAAAAAAACAGTACTTTCAGTGCCAGCTGGGAACAGTTGTGCCCATAAAAACACAGTTTATTGAGTGTTACTGTTGCTTATTGTTGAAATAAAAAACAGTGCTTTCAGTGCCAGCTGGGAACAGTTGTGCCCATAAAAAACACAGTTTATTGAATGTTACTGTTGCTTATTGTTGAAAAAAAATCCAGTACTTTCAGTGCCAGCTGGGAACAGTTGTGCCCATAAAAAAACACAGTTTATTGAATTTTACTGTTGCTTAGTGTTGTATAAAAAAGCAGTACTTTCAGGGCTTACTGGGAAAACTTGTGCCCATAAAAAAAAAAAGTTTATTTAATTTTTCTTTGTGACAACTTAAGTAACGACTACTATGAAGAAATCCATTGTAAGAGGGAGGGGCAGGGGAAGTGGTGTTTCCCCTGACGGTTCACGTAGAGGCCGTGTTTGCGCACCAAAGAAGAAAACCCACTCAATACCACCCATCTTGTACGGGCAAAAAAAACCCTCAATAATCGACAAGAATGGTACCAGGTAGTTGATTGTTTGACCTCTCAAGCGTCCAGCAGTGGGTTAAGCACCAGCCCATACTTGTCACTTGTCACGAGGTCCTCTGCTAGTTACAAGGAGCCAGTGGGCACACACATGACACAACCGGCAGCTACACCGCGCACACAACGGCCACATACCGAGTCCGGCCAATTGTTCCACGACATAATGGGATATTCGCAGGAGCTATTCTCCCCCTGGGATGTGCAACCTTGCATCTGTGAAAGGACAATGGAACAGCCACAAATGTTGTGCCTGGATTCACAAGCAGTGGATGCTGAAAATGCACCAGTTACTGAAAGGCAAAGCGAGGACGAAGACACCCACATCTCGCAATGTGCGCAGGAATTTGAATCGCAGGAGGTCTGCCAAGATGAGAAAGAGATGGATTGAGGTGCGCAGAGGTTGTTCTGAGGAGCTCTAGTCCAGTGCACACACATGAGATGGAAGAGGAGATTACGGATGATGAATTCACAGACCCAACATGGGAAGCAGGCCATCGCCCTCGGGATAGCACTACAGATGAGTCATCTGAAGAACCCACTGCTGCAAGAGTTTGCGTTGTGCCACAAAGTATTCAGGGAATATCGACCACAACAAGCGCACAAGTGAGACACAAAAGAGGCATGCGCCAAACTCCCCAGCAAAGCAGTAGGTCTTCCAAAGTCTGGTCTGTTTTTGAAGACAGCAGGGAGGATGTAACCAAGGTGGTATGCAAGGTGTGCAGGACCACAATGAGCAGGGGAAAAAATGTCAACAACCTCACCACCACCAGCATGCACCGGCACATGGAAGCCAAACATCGCAATCTGTGGGCAGACACACAAGGCCAGGGTACCGGCTCGCTTCCAGCCCTTAGCAACACTGCCTCTGTTTTGGACACCAGACCCTCCTCAGCAGACCAGCCATTACGTGTTGGCCAACCATCAGTACCCAATGTCAGTCGCAGCAGTAGTGCTCTTGACTGTTTCCAGTCATTGACGACAACAACTAACTGCCCTTCAGTATGCGAGCCTACTGTTCAGTTGTCTGTCCCAGAGATGTTGGGGCGCAGGAGAAATTTGCCAGCAAATGACCCCCGGGCCATGGCACTAACAGCCAGCATTGCCAAATTCCTGGCCTGCGAAATGCTGCCATATAGAGTGGTGGAGACAAAGAGCTTCAAATCCATGATGTCAATGACCATACCACGTTACGTGGTTCCCAGCCGCCACTACTTTGCGTGCTGTGCCGTGCCAGCATTACAGGAGTACGTGGTTGCAAACATCACCCGAAGCCTGACAAATGCAGTTGCCTGCACGGTTCACCTCACCAATTGACAGGTGGACGGGTGCGTTTGGCTAGGGTCGGTACATCTCCCTTATGGAGCACTGGGTGACCGTGACCCTTGTGGAGCCTGGGAGCGAAACCTCACCCACTATGCGTCCCTACGAGTTGATGACAGCACCTACCTATCTGGCTCCTTCTCCTCCACCGCCTCTCCAAACTCTACCTCATCCGGCAGTGATAACTCAGCAATAGGTGCGTGGAAGCGGTGCAGCACAGCTGTTGCCATGCGTCAGCAGGTCTTATTAAAGCTGATCTGCCTTGGAGAGAAGCAGCACAGAGGTGCTGAAATTTGGAAGGGAATAGAGGAACAGACCCAGTTGTGGCTGGCACCGCTGGACCTGGAACCAGGCCTGGTTGTGTGTGATAATGGGAGTAATCTCATTAGCACGTTACAGTTGGCAAAGCTGAGACACATCCCTTGCCTGGCCCACGTTCTGAGCCTAGTGGTTCAGCGGTTCCTGAGAACATACCCAGATGTGGCGGATCTTCTGCAGAAGGTGCGATGAGTGGCAAATCATTTTTGCAAATCCAGTACCGCATAGGCTGCACTCGCCAAGTTGCAGCAGCGATTCAGTCTACCCAACCATCGCTTGGTGTGTGATGTCCCCACGCACTGGAATTCGACGCTGCACATGTTAGCACGCAATGTGAACAGAAGAGTGCAGTAGTCCAGTACCTGATGGAGCAGTACAGAGGCTTATCCAGTCAGCTGCCAAACTTCTGTGGATCAGAATGGGCCACCATGTTGGACCTCTGCGAAATCCTCCAAAATTTTGAGCAATCCATGTTGCTTGTGAGCGGTGATAAGTCATTAGTCAGCATTACAATACCACTGCTCTGTTTACTGAAGAAATCAATGTCGCAGATCAAGGAAGACGCAATCAGGATGGAAGAGGAGGAATTCAGAGAGGACACCGCAC